>NC_047139.1:1298142-1338142 GCF_009829125.3 Periophthalmus magnuspinnatus | reverse complement strand
AAACCCCGTAATCTCTCTTTAAACCCTGACCCATTCACTGAGCGCTGGTTCTGCGCTTTGGTTCTGTGTCCGGTTCGGCTCGGTGTCGCCATGGAAACAGGTACGTTATGACGGGAGGCTAAAGCTAGTTAGCTCAGTTAGCTTTAGCACTTTGGCTTTGTTTATAAAAAAGGAAAGATTAGAACAATTTAGTGAAATGTTTAATAAAATCATATCACAAGTGACCTCTGCCTCCGTGACCTCTGCCCCCGTGACCTCTGCCCCCGCGTTTGTATAAAAATAAAGACACATTTGAGGAAAACAGACACACGCTCTCAGAGTGTGATTATGAGATTATCAGAGTCATAAAAGCTCTGAATCATCTGGTGTCTCTGATTCTCTCATTTCTATCTTTACATTTTTATAAACCACCTCCACAGAGACATGTTCAAATCAAATATATCTTTTACTCATAATTACTCTAATACTGATCTACTCTTAATTTATTCAACATATTTATTTTAAAGAAAGGATTTATTTATTCTTTATTATAAAAACATGATGTCCCATTTGGTGTTATATTTTTTGTTTTGGTTCCAGATTATTATCCAATCACAAAGCAGAATGAGTCTGTCACTCTTTTATTTGTGTTTCCAGTTTCAATGTTGAAATCCAGTTGGTTTAAACCTAAAATGCCTCCAGCACCTGCAGTTAATCAGGACGATTTGTTTAGCACAATTCATACACAAAGTAAAGAGCTTTACAGAATAAAAAAAGACATTAGAATCACAATGCAACAAATCGAAACACAAATAATCATCATAATAGTAACATTAAAACAGAAGAGGCAGAATAAAACCCTTTCAGTCATAAGCACAGCTGAACAGAACCTTTTCAGCCTGGATTTAAACATTGTCAAAGTAGAGGCCTGTCTCACATCTTCAGGAAGAATGTTCCAGGTTTTAGCTGCAGAAAACTTAAACACTGACTCTGGGACCAGCAGGAGGCCGGTCCCTGAAGTCCTCAGAGTGTGAGATGGTTCATGTGGCTCATGTGGGAGATGTTCTTTGGTGCTGGTCCATGGAGAGACTTGTTCACACTGAGCTGCTTTAAAGTCTCTGAGCCACAGGAGCCACAGGAGCCACAGACCTAAGCACAGGACACATGTGTGAAGTACTTCCTGGTTCTAGTCCTGACCCGAGCAGCAGTGTTCTGGATGTTCTGGATGTTCTGGATGTTCTGGATGTTCTGGATGTTCTGTTCTGTGGCTCGTTTGGAGAGTCCAGTGATCAGGACGTTACAGTCGTCTGATCTACTGGACACAAATGCAGGATAAGTGAATCCACTGGTCCAGATTCACCTGCTGCAGTGAGACATAGATCTGACTCGTCTGCAGAGTTGTGTGTGACACATTATTGTTGTGTATTAACTGGACTAATAGCAGCATGTAGAGAACAACAGGGGCCCCAGGACTGACCCCTGGGTGCTGAGTTGATATTTGTGTTATGGAATCAGTCATTTTTAATGCCCTGGACCTTGTTTTTAAAGATACTGCAGACTCACTGCACTTAGATGTGTAAATCAGTTCTAACGGCAGCAGAGCTGGAGGGTTTTTACATAAAGGGAGACTGTTCGTGGTTCTGTAAATTTCATAATGAACCTGGAGCTTTGACTTGCGTATTATCATTTTTGTGTCTAACCAGCTGCTGGTTATTAAAAGAAGAAATAAAATCATTAATACAAAATTCTGGAGGTTCTGATCTTTCATGTGAGTTTTATATTTTAGTGAAACAGAAAAGCGTCTGTCTGTGTTTATGGAGACTGATAAATACAATAAATAAAAACAGATATGAAAAGTCTTCATGAGCCTAGAACACAGTCGACAAGATTCATGTTTTATTCCAGAACGCAGAGGTGTTTTTGAATCATCTCTAGAACATTCTGTGGTGTGTACTTTAAGTCTCTGGTTTGGAGCGATCGTGCCTCTGTGTTTGGGGTTAAAGAGGACGTGAGTTTCTGAGAATGATCTATAGATTTCTTGGAGAGTCGTTTTAGTGTATAAGGTTTAACTTATTTATGGCTCCTTTTATTTAGATAAGAGTTCATCAGAGAGCTGCTTATCTGAGCCTGATAGCTGTGGAGATAACTGGAGATAACTACGAGAGTTTGAGCGGAGGCGAGGACAGAAATACAGCTTCTATTTGAAACATTCATGAGTATCGCTCAGTCTGAAGTGTGAGTGGGTCCTGGTGTAAACCTTTGAGCACTTTGGTAGAAAAGTGCTGCATAAATGTGACTATTTTACACAGGTTCATGTGACTGACCGTTAGGGATCGACCGGTATGCGTTTATTTTTATTTTTTTCATGGCCGATGCCGATATCGATTGTTCAGAATCCAGAGGAACCGATGGTTGATAAGACTTGACAATATTTAGGGCAGATTTTGATAATTTTTCCCAAATTCTGTCATTTAAATTGACTTCAAACTCTCTCACATCCCCTTTTTTCCTCAGCCGTATCAAAGTATCGGCCTGTGCTGGAGATTTTTAAAAAGTCCAAATATCGGCCGATGTCTTGGCCAAACGATACATACAAATGATCCCACGTGTTTTGATAAAACAGGTGCAATGTTCATGGAAATGATACACTTTGAAAATGCCTCATGTTCTGATGTTGATGATTTGTTGAACTCTGTAACTTCGAGTGTTTTGAATGTTCTGGACACCATTGCCCCGATGAAGGTTAAAATGGTTAAAGATCAGCAGAAAGCTCCATGGAGGAATGATGACTCAGGGCACAGAAAAGGGAGGAGGGCCGAGCGGGAATGGAGCAAGTCAAAGCTCCAGGTTCATTATGAGATTTACAGAGAAAAGATGCACATGTACAACCACAGTTTATGTAGAACAAGGGAGAGGGATTTTTCTGACATTATTAGAAGTTGCAGTAACAACTCTCATGTCCTGTTTGCAACAGTAAACAGATTAACAAACCCCCAGCTCCACTGCCGTTAGAACTAATTTAACATCTAAGTGCAGTGAGTTTGAAGTATCTTTAATGAAAAGGTTCAGGGCTTTAAAAATGACATCAAGTCCACAACACAAATAACAACCCAGCACCACCGAGACACAGAGCTGACTCAGTCTGCACCTGTAACTGACAAAACTGTCCAGATCTGTGTCACTGCAGCAGGTGAATATGGACCAGTGGATTCACTGCATCAGATCAGTGTGTGGAGGAAAAACAACTTTCTCCAGAGAAAAGACAAGACTCAAGTCAGAGTCTTTGGCCCAGTGTTTAAATGTTTAAATCCAGGCTCAAAACTTTTTTTAGCTGTGAATATGACTGAAAGGTTTTTGTTCTGCACTTTTCTCCTTTAATGTTAATCTTATGATGATTATTTATGTTTTGATTTGTTTTATTGTGATTTTAATGTCTTTTTTTTAATTCTGTAAAGCTCTTTGAATTACCTTGTGTACGAACTGAACTGTACAGATAAACTTGCCTTTTATTCTGTTTGTTTTATAAATGAACATTCTGCGATAAACAATAATAATAATAATACATTTTATTTATATATTTTTATTTTCAAGACACTCAGAGACACTTTACACAGAAGAACAATTTGAAAAAGTACAAAGATACAAACATTTAAAGTCAATACTCATAATAATTAAAGATTAAAAGCTTTAAACAGGTGAGTCTTCAGGTGTTTTCTGAAGATGCTGAGGTCGGTGCAGACTCGGAGTTGTTGAGGTGGAGTGTTCCAGAGGGTGGGGGCAGCGATGGAGAAGGCTCTGTCTCCCAAGGTCTGGAGCTTGGTCCTACAGGGGAGGGACAGGAGGATTGCGTTTGAGAAGCGGAGGGAGCGAGAGGGAGTGTGGTGACGGAGCAGATCTGTGAGGAGGGGCCAGGTTGTTGCTTTGAAAGTGATAAGAAGAACTTTGAACTGAATTCGCTGAGAAACGGGGAGACAGTGGAGGTTTTGGAGGCCCGGGGTGACGGGTGCGTGTGAGGAGCAGAGTTTTGTATGTGTTTGGGGGGGGGGTGCTGTATAGGATGCTATTGCAGTAATCGATTCTGGATGTGATGAATGTGTGGATTAAAGTTTCTGCAGCTGAAAAGATGGAAAAATGCAGTCCGGGTTATTTGCTTTATATGGGATTCAAATGAGAGGGTTTGGCCAATGAGAATACCAAGATTTGGGATGAGCGGGGATGGGGCGAGTGTGGAATTTTCAAAATTCCTCCTTTTCAATAAACATACCTGCGTTTGTGTGTTTGTTTCACAGAGGAACAGGCCCGGAGCCGCTTTCAGGCCGAGCTCGAGTTCATCCAGTGTTTGGCAAATCCCAACTACCTGAACTGTGAGTATTTGGGGAATATGTTTTATTTTCACGTTTCAGAGTTTGAGCATGTGGCCTTTGTGTTGTGTAACTGCTGGTTGTGTTTCAGTCCTGGCTCAGAGGGGGTACCTGAGGGAGCGGCCCTTCATAAACTACCTCAAATACCTGTTGTACTGGAAGGAGCCAGAATACGCCAAGTTCCTCAAGTGAGTCTGATACTGGACTGTGCCGGGTTTTAGCTCCAGCTCTGGGATCTCACACTGGATTAAGTTTATATAAATGGACAGAGCTAACCCGCTAGCCGCCGTGCTACAGGAAGTGATCAGGAAGTGCACTTGGGCTCCATCGACTCAAATTACTTGAGTCCTGGTTCAGTTCTGGTCTAGTCCTGGTCTAGTCCTGGTCTCGTCCTGGTCTAGTCCTGGTCTCGTCCTGGTCTAGTCCTGGTCTGGTCCTGGTCTGGTCCTGGTCTAGTCCTGGTCTAGTCCTGGTCTCGTCCTGGTCTAGTCCTGGTCTGGTCCTGGTCTGGTCCTGGTCCAGTCCTGGTCTAGTCCTGGTCTCGTCCTGGTCTGGTCCTGCTCTAGTCCTGGTCCAGTCCTGGTCCAGTCCTGGTCCAGTCCTGGTCCGGTCCTGGTCTCACCCTGGTCTGGTCCTGGTCTAGTCCTGGTCTAGTCCTGGTCCAGTCCTGGTCCAGTCCTGGTCCGGTCCTGGTCTCACCCTGGTCTGGTCCTGGTCTAGTCCTGGTCCAGTCCTGGTCTAGTCCTAGTCCAGTCCTGGTCTAGTCCTGGTCCAGTCCTGGTCTCACCCTGGTTCAGTCCTGGTCTAGTCCTGGTCCAGTCCTGGTCTAGTCCTGGTCCAGTCCTGGTCTAGTCCTGGTCCAGTCCTGGTCCAGTCCTGGTCCAGTCCTGGTCTAGTCCTGGTCCAGTCCTGGTCCAGTCCTGGTCCAGTCCTGGTCTCACCCTGGCTCTGTTTCAGGTATCCTCACTGTCTGCACATGTTGGAGCTGCTTCAGTACGAACACTTCAGGAAGGAGCTGGTCAACGCTCAATGCACCAAGTTCATCGACGAGCAGCAGCTTCTGCACTGGCAGCACTACTCCAGGAAGAGGACCCGCCTCCAGCAGGCGCTCGCGGAGCAGGCGCCGCAACAGCAACCGACGCAACAACACGGGAACGCCACCGCCAAATGACCACAACGCAACAGCACGGGAACACCACCATGAAGTAGCACCACTACAAAGTGACCACAATTAACTATAGACTGTTTATATAACTGGACAGAGCTAACCTGTTAGCCGCCGCGTTCCAAACAGGAAGTGATCATGTGCACTTCCCCTCCATTGACTCTGGCTCCAGTTCACTTTCTATTGATAAACTGCCCTCTCTCTCTGTCTCTGCTGCTTCAGACTCATTCTGGTCTTAAATGTTCGTATTAACCCTCTACATGATCCTGGGGTTTCTATTTCACTATTGTGTCTGTAAATCAAGATCTGAACATTAATACCAGACAGATCGGGTCCTTCTTTCCTCGAGGTCACTCCCGCTTGTGTCTTTGTCGCTATGATCCTCTCCAGCAGAATTCCACATATGGGACTTCGCTGCTCCACCTGCTCCACCTGGATGAGCTTCATCTGGAGCTGAAGCTGTGGTGACGTCAGACTCAGTCACTTCTTTACACAGTTTATGCGACGCAACGGGACGGAGCTGGTTTAGCCGCAGACTAAGACCCCATGGACGCAGTGGGAGGGCATCTGACTTACAGGGAGGTTTAGGTCTGACAGGAGATTATTTAACGAACTGCAGACTCTTCAATTGGACTTTTGAACCAGTCCAAATAATTGTGTTGCTGTAAAACTGAAAGTAGATGAATGTGTCCGAAAAAAACGCGTTGGACCTGTCAAAATTCCACTGACTTTTGAATTCCAAGTTAAATTGCAAAAAGACTGAAGCCGAGGAATGAGAACGAGCCGAAGGAGTGAGAACGAACGAGGAAAAGTGGCGAAAAACACAAGAACCGTGGACGTCGAACGAGTGGAGACGGAACCGACTCATGTTCCTCACGTTTAAACTCTGCCGCTTCTGTTTGGAGCTTTGTAAATAAATGTTTTTGTTCAATTATAATAAATTTTGTAAAGCCCAAAATCACAGCAGTCGCCTCGCTCCATTTCGATACTTGATACTCGATACCGATCCCGCGGTGATGGAAACTCTTTAGATGATCCACTGTGACGTTCCACATTAAATGCAGACGTACATTTCCGTTCATTTTTCCCATAGACTTTTCCAAAAATCCAAACATTAAGAGTTCAACGACATCGCGGAGGCTAACAAGCTACATGCTAACTCATATCCTAACTATGCTAACACAAAACGCGCTTTTAAAACACAAGATTCACTGAAACATTTTAATACTTTTGCAGTTTATAAAGTTTGAAATAAAAGTACAGGTCTTGTCTTTAGTTCCACGGAGCAGATTCTAACTTTTAATCTAAACTCTTTTGTTTTGTTTGGAAAGTCCATGGGAAAATGAATGGGAAACGCACTTCCAGGACCATGGACAGGTGGCGCTGTTGAGCTCTGGTGACTTCCTGTTAAAGTGCAGATCTGATAAGCCCCGCCTCCTCTGACATTTCACCAAAACAAACAGCACATTTTAGTACTAGACTTTTTTATTGTTAAAAAATCCTCTACGTGACGTTTTTGAACCCGACACTCAGACTCTGAACGATTTGAATCATCGCAGAGAAGTGGGCGGGGATAGGTGGTAGGTGCGAACTAGAATTTTCTTGGCACTCCATCCTCAAAAGCCGCACAATACGGCGTTGAAACAGTTTTATTCATTGAGTTTGTACAACACAAATGAAAACCTCATTAAAGTTCATTTTACATAATGTTTGTCTTTTATCCAAACTGTTGATTTAACCAGAAAATCAAACAGTGAAACAGTCGTTGGCCAATCAAATCCGACGCTAAACTCTAGCAAAAGTCAAAGGTCAAGATCGTGCACTTTGCTTTTCCCTAAAGTTTTACATAAACGACGACTAAATAAAACTTTAGTGCAGTGATTCTCTTAAAGGGGCGGCGTCGCTCCCACTCAGACCTGGAGTTGTGTTTTGTTTCATTCACACACTTTTTAACGCACAAACCTGCAGATTTAGGCTGAGTTCTTCTCTCCAGTGGAAAACACTCTGTTCCACCTCGTGATGTCATCATGTGGTGATACAGGAAGTGCTCCACTGTGTTTTTAAACTCCACCTTCACTAGAATCATTTGGATCATTTCAGCTTCTGGAGTTGTATCTTATCTCGACTGAACTAAAGGTAAAAGGAGGAGTTCACTTGAAAACTACCACTTGATGACATCACAAGGTGGAACAGAGCATCTCCAGGTAAGAAAATGTAGGTTTTAAATTAAATCAAACACCTAAACTGATCTATTACAGTTTACAGCCATTTTATTTCAACTTTATTTGGTGGAGAAAAAGATTTTACACCAGTCAAGAAGCAGTTTATGAAGAAAAGTTGAAAAAAATGACAGGAAATAGAGCGTTCTGCTTCAGAGAGTCCCACACTGATGACATCACACTCATGACATCACGCTCATGACATCACATCCGACACGTTTTTCTGACGCTTTAAACACGATTCCAACAAAACAAAGGTGTTTTCTTATATTTTTATGTGTCAAATAATAATCTCTGTGACGTTAGAGGAGTTTTGGTTGCTAGGTAACAGTTACGGAGTTCCCTCGTGTGATGTCATCATTTCCAAGTACAATTTTAACAAAAATGTACAAACAAATCTTGTAAAATATAAATATCTTCACTGCGTTTTGGTAAAATTAGTCGTCCAACCTGTCATCGCCGCTTTAAAGCTGCACAATGGAACTTTCCTGGGAGGAGCGCCCCCTGCTGATTCACCCATGTTCCACAGTGTTTAATCGTGTCTGTTCTTGCTGTCGTGTGTGTGCTAAGTGGTTTTATAGTTCACATTCTGCACATAGAGCTTTAGTTTTCAAGGAAATAATTTAATATAAGAAGAAAACGGATTAAAATACGACAGCTCTGGGGGCTCCAGGTTTTACACCAGTGGATGTGACATTTGGATTAGGATCAAGACATATTTTTTTCGCCGCAATATTTTTTTCGAAAACACCAAAAGGTTCATGTTTTGGATTAAGTCATCAGTTTGTATCTGTGAGTCTAAAGTGTCTGGAGCTTTATGTCACACTGTGTTTGTGGCTCCTTCAGATCTGATTCAGTTTGGCTCATTTAAAATCCTTTGAAAATACCAGACTTGACATTTTACAGGAGACGTGTGCCTCTACAAAAAATTATATATATATATATATATATATATATATATATATATATATATATATATATATATATATATATATATATATATATATATATATATATATATATATATAAAATATTCTGAACATTCTAAACTCTTAAAAATGTTCTAAATTGAACATTTTTGCATTGTTGCTGTTTTTCTTCTAAAAATTTGCATTGTGGCCTCGTCGACCCAAAACATGTCCCAGGAGGTGACGTTGCTCTCTGTACTTCTCCAAAATACTTTATACTCTTTTCTCAGACCACTACTTTGAGTAATTTTATGTTGAAGTACCGTTTACTTTTACTTGACTGCAGTTTTTGTAGCTGTTCTACCTCCTCTGTGTGAGTTTTATTCCTTTTAGATCAGATAACGTCATACTCTCTGTGTTTCTGTATTTCTCTGTTTCTCTCTGTTTCTCTCTGTTTCTCTCTGTGTCTCTCTGTTTCTCTCTATATTTCTCTGTTTCTCTCTGTTTCTCTCTGTCTCTCTCTGTTTCTCTCTGTCTCTCTCTGTTTCTCTCTGTGTCTCTCTGTATCTCTCTGTATTTCTCTGTATTCCTCTCTGTTTCTCTCTGTATTCCTCTGTTTCTCTCTGTTTCTCTCTGTTTCTCTCTGTATTCCTCTGTTTCTCTCTATATTTCTCTCTCTCTGTCTCCTCAGGGGTCTCTTGTGCTCAGTCCGTCTGCGCATGCGCGCTGAGGGGTGTTATAACTGAACTCGTTCCCTCTCGCTCCGGTCACACCGGTCTCTCTCCTCCGGAGCCTTTTTCCTTCCGCCGAGTTTCACTTCACGACGACACAGAAAACACGGTAAGAAACACGGAAAGACCTTTAAAAAAACAAACGGATAAAGTTAAACTAAAACATGTCTCAAATGTCGCGTTTTTAAGCCGCTTTTGGAAACTGTGAGCATGCGCAGTAGGGTTAGATAAGCTAACTGTTTTTCACGTTTACATCCTGCGGGTTTTTACCACTTTTTTAACCACTTTTCTTGTAATTTAAACGTATTAACTTCTCTTAAAACAGAAAACTCACAAACACAAATTTCTTTAATCATTTACATTCACTGAGCTGTTTGAATAAGTGGAGTTTGGGTCGAAGTTCAGTGTTTTAAACTGGTTTTAGTCATGTGTCTGCTTGTTTCCATGGAGATGTCACTGCTCTGCTTGGAATTGTCCCCAGTGTGGCATTAAAGTCATCTCCATGGAGACGAGCGGGGCTGTGTGCTGTGCTTTTGGTATTTTTGTGTAAAAAGTCAGATCAAACTCGTGATTCTCAGGTTTAATCTGACTTTATTTAAATATCTTGTACTTTTTTGTGCATAAATAGTGTTTTTTAGTATGAGCTCCCCCTGCAGGTGTAGTCTGTCAGCGGTGGGGGAACTTCTGTACTTTATTTAAGCACATTTTAAAGTGGATATTTTTAACTTTTCCTTTTATATTTGTCTTTATTGTGTGAGACCTGCTGAAAAGGGCGAGTGTTTATTTTTAACATAATCTGAACAAAACGAAAATATACAAATAAAAACTGAAAAAACAAACAAAATTCAGCTCAAATCTTTATAAAAATCACCACATTTGAAGCTTTATAAGACTCAACATCTGTGTGAAATACTTTTACTTTTTACTCTTTAAGTACATTTTTAAACAGGTACTTTAATACTTTTACTCAAGTATTTTTTTTTGCCTTGGTATCTCTACTTTTACTTAAGTCAATTTTTTTATGTGATACTAATACTCGAGTATTTTTTTGCCCTGGTATCTGTACTTTTACTTAAGTAGATTTTTTTATGTCACACTTTTACTCGAGTGTTTCTCTGCTCCAGTATCTGTACTTTTACTCAAGTAACAGAATTGTGTACTTCTTCAATTCGAGTGGAAGATTTTGAGAGGCCACGCCCCCTTTTGAGTCGACCAATCGAACGGCAGCGGCTGTGAGCGGAGCGACAGTGATTTTCCATAGTCGCTCTTTAAATACACGCCATAATTCAAAAGGCCATAAAACAATAAATCAATAAATGTATCTGCAAGAATTCTATAAATGATTTTCAGAGAAGGTTTCTGCCGGAGGAACAAGGCGCCCTCTGTAACCCCGGGGTTTATTCGCTCTTTAAATACATTTAAACCGAGCACAGAGGAGCTGCTGTCACTGCAAAACTGGACTGGTACGAGGCTCCGCCCACAAATCCACATCACCCACGTTCCCACATGACAATTCTCCATAAATACACAAAAACATGATACTAATTGTGCACTATGACTTCACAAACCTGGTGTGATGTGCAGTAGTTTCATTAGTGCGATGCAGCTGATTGTGTTGTGATAGTGCTCTGAAGGGGGAGGGGCTTAGCACAGAGAGCTTATAAAACATGTTAATGCATTGTTTTGGGCGACCCTCTGAACCTCTGCTCTCTGTTCTGTCCCTCAGGTCTGCAGAGCTCCTCATAATCTGGTTCAGACATGGCTCTCCGTGTGGCGGTGATCGGAGCGGGCGCGGCCGGTCTCTGCGCCGCTCGCCACCTGCTCTCCAAACCCGGAACGTTCTCACCTCCGGTCGTGTTCGAGTCCGGAGGAACCGTCGGAGGAACGTGGGCCTACGAGGAACGAGTCGGGACCTACGACAACGGAAGAGCCATACACAGCAGCATGTACCAGAACCTCAGGTAACATCCTCTGCACCGTCTGTACATCCTCTGCCCCGTCTGTACATCCTCTGCACCGTCTGTACATCCTCTGCCCCGTCTGTACATCCTCTACGCCGTCTGTACATCCTCTGCCCCGTCTGTACATCCTCTGCGCCGTCTGTACATCCTCTGCCCCGTCTGTACATCCTCTGCCCCGTCTGTACATCCTCTGCCCCGTCTGTACATCCTCTGCGCCGTCTGTACATCCTCTGCCCCGTCTGTACATCCTCTGCGCCGTCTGTACATCCTCTGCCCCGTCTGTACATCCTCTGCGCCGTCTGTACATCCTCTGCCCCGTCTGTACATCCTCTGCGCCGTCTGTACATCCTCTGCGCCGTCTGTACATCCTCTGCCCCGTCTGTACATCCTCTGCCCCGTCTGTACATCCTCTGCGCCGTCTGTACATCCTCTGCGCCGTCTGTACATCCTCTGCACCGTCTGTACATCCTCTGCCCCGTCTGTACATCCTCTGCACCGTCTGTACATCCTCTGCACCGTCTGTACATCCTCTGCACCAACTCACCTGTCCTCTGACCCTCTGCTCCTCTGACCTACTCCTCTGACCCTCTCCTCTGCTCCTCTGACCCCTCTCCTCTGCTCCTCTGACCCTCTGCTCCTCTGACCCTCTCCTCTGCTCCTCTGACCCTCTCCTCTGCTCCTCTGACCCTCTCCTCCTCTGACTCTCTCCTCCTCTGCTCCTCTGACCCTCTGCTCCTCTGACCCTCTTCTCCTCTGACCCTCAGGACTAATCTTCCCAAAGAGGTGATGATGTTCCCAGATTTCCCGTTTGATCCGGAGTTAGACAGTTTCATTCCTCATCAAGAAGTTTTGAGATATCTACAACAGTACTGCGCCCACTTCAACATCGCCCCCCACATCAGGGTGAGACTGGGACCGAACCAGGACCAGACTGGACCGAGACCAGACCGAGACCAGACCGGGACCAGACCGAGACCAGACCGAGACCAGACCGAGACCAGACCGAGACCGGACCAGACCGGGACCAGACCGAGACAAGACCGAGACCAAGACCGAGACCAAGACCAGACCAAGACCAGACCGGGACTGGGCCAAGACCAGACCAAGACCAGACCAAGACCAGACCGGGACCGGACTAAGACCAGACCAAGACCAGACCGGGACTGGGCCAAGACCAGACCGGGACTGGGCCAAGACCAGACCAAGACCAGACCAAGACCAGACCGGGACCGGACCAAGACCAGACCAAGACCAGACCAAGACCAGACCGGGACTGGGCCAAGACCAGACCGGGACTGGGCCAAGATCAGACCAAGATCAGACCAAGATCAGACCAAGATCAGACCAAGACCAGACCAAGACCAGACCAAGACCAGACCAAGACCAGACCAAGACCAGACCAAGACCAGACCAAGACCAGACCAAGACCAGACCAAGACCAGACCAAGACCAGACTAAGACCAGACTAAGACCAGACCAAGACCAGACCGGGACTGGGCGAAGACTCGACCAAGACTCAACTACAACTGGACCGGGACTAAATCATTTGTTTTTCTTCTTTAGTTTAACACAGCGGTGGAGCGTGTGAGGCCTGTCGTCATGGAGACCACAGACAAGAAGCCGAGGACCGAATGGGAAGTGACATCATCAGACGACGCCGGGTCAGAGAGGACGGAGAGGTTCGACTCCGTGTTCGTCTGCTCCGGGTATAAACTTTATTTTCTTAAATGTTGTTGTAGTTGATGAGGAAATGTCGTTTCCTCATCACAAACAGACCTGGAGTTGGGTTGTTCTGTTCCACCTTGTGATGTCATGAGGTGATACAGGAAGTGCAGGTTTAACCCAGAGACACTGAAGAAAGTTTGTGTTTTGTATCTTGTGTTTGGTGCAGACACTACTCCGACCCTCACATCCCCGAGATCCCAGGCCTCCGGCACTTTAAAGGTCAGGGGTCACGCTGGGGGTGTTCTACCTGTATGTCTATGGTGAAATTTTTATCGGTTACCATGGTGACACAGCGCACACATTAGCAAACAGTCCCAAATAAATTTGAAAATGTCTGAAAACTCAAGAAAAATGGCCCTGTGTAGGAGTTAGATTTTACACAAAAAGGTGAGAATGACTGAAAATAACTGAAAAATGGTTGCTAATGCTAATGCTAATGCTAGCTCGTGGCTGTAATGTTATTAGAGAGGGAGTTGTTTAACAGCACAGATCAGCTCACCTGTTGTAGTTCAGATACGTCAGCTGTTTATGGTCAGATTGTGTTAAAACAAAGCTCAGATTAAAGTCTAACAGCTTCAGACAGGGCAGTGCCTCCTGTTAGCATCACCCCTCCCCTGTATAACTCTCTGGTTGCTGGTTGAATTCCAGGGGAGCTGATGCACAGTCACAGTTACCGTCATCCGGATCCGTTCTCGGGGAAAACGGTTGTGGTTTTAGGAGCCAAAGCTTCAGCCATCGACATCTCCATGGAACTGTCGACTGTGGCTCAGAAGGTACGACCACGTCACCATTTGTGTCAGATGCCCTCCCTGTGTGTGTCAGATGCCCTCCCTGTGTGTGTCAGATGCCCTCCCTGTGTGCTTTTGTCAGTTTAAAATGTGAACTTTGAACAGAATCGTTTTATTAAATCATAAATCTACAATTGATTCACAGCCTCAATGTTTGTCAGAAAATGTCCATGTTTTTTCCAGATGTTTCCACCCTGATGTTTGTTCGTGTGTTTTTTCCAGATGTTTCCACCCTGATGTTTGTTTGTGTGTTTTTTCCAGATGTTTCCACCCTGATGTTTGTTCACGTGTTTTTTCCAGATGTTTCCACCCTGATGTTTGTTCACGTGTTTTTTCCAGATGTTTCCACCCTGATGTTTGTTCACGTGTTTTTTCCAGATGTTTCCACCCTGATGTTTGTTCACGTGTTTTTTCCAGATGTTTCCACCCTGATGTTTGTTCACGTGTTTTTTCCAGATGTTTCCACCCTGATGTTTGTTCACGTGTTTTTCCAGATGTTTCCACCCTGATGTTTGTTCACGTGTTTTTCCAGATGTTTGTTCACGTGGTTTTTCCAGATGTTTCCACCCTGATGTTTGTTCACGTGTTTTTTCCAGATGTTTCCACCCTGATGTTTGTTCACGTGTTTTTTTCCAGATGTTTCCACCCTGATGTTTGTTCGTGTGTTTTTTCCAGATGTTTCCACCCTGATGTTTGTTCATGTGTTTATTTTTAGGTTTACCTGAGCCACAGACCTCCTCCTCTCACGTTTCCTCTTCCTCCAAACGTCACTGAAACAGAGTCCATCCAGAAGATCCAAGACGACGGGACGGTGCTGTTCCAGGTGACTCCATAGACCGGGTTTAGACTGGGTTTAGTCCTGGTTTAGTCCTAGTCCTGGATTAGTCCCGATTCAGGCCTGTTTTAGTCCTGGTTCGGTTCTGGTTCAGTCTCTGTGTTTCAGGATGGCAGAGTGGTTAGCACGGACTCTCTCCTGCTGTGTACTGGTTATAACTTCACGTTTCCGTTCGTGTCGGGGGCGGAGCTTGGCGTGCGTGTGGAAGCGGACTTTGTGGGGCCGCTGTATCGACACCTGATGCCTCCATCTTACCCCTCCATCTTCTTCATCGGCCTCTGCACCCAGATCTGCCCCTTCCCCCACTTCCACTGCCAGGTACTTTACTACAAGTACTACTACTACCACTACTACTACTACTACTACTGACGGTAGTAGTTTCTCTTAGATTTTCAGTGGAAAAAATTGGCTATTCTTTGACTAAAAAGTTACATATTGTTTCTTTAAATATTGTTAAATTCCAATTGAATGCAATGGAATGATTTGAATGAATGCATTTTGATGTAGTCCTGGTCTAGTCCTGGTTTAGTCCTGGTCTAGTCCTGGTCTAGTCCTGGTCTAGTCCTGGTCTAGTCCTGGTCTAGTCCTGGTCTAGTCCTGGTCTAGTCCTGGTCTAGCCCTGGTTTAGTCCTGGTCCAGTCCTGGTTTTGTCTCCCTCAGGTGCAGTACTGCTTGGCGGTGCTAGAGGGCTCTGTGACGCTCCCCTCGGTCCAGCAGATGGCGCAGGAGAGCGACTCGTGGCTGGAGGACAGATTGAGGCGCGGTGTGCCACAGCGCCACCTGCTGAGGGTGGAGCAGGAGCAGTGGGAGTACTGCCGAGCGTTAGCCAACGACGCTAACTTCTGCCAGATCCGCGACGGCGTGCGGGCGCTGTTCCAGGAAGTGTGGAGGCAGCGGCGAGTGCACCCCGTCCTGTACAGGAAGCACAACTACAGGCTCATCGGCGACACCCAGTGGGAGAGGATCGCCGCGCACGACTAAGGGGCGGGGCTGGAAAATCAAGACGGCGGGTGTTTGAGGTCGTCCAAATCAGGACGTAATAATTTTACACAAGCACAAAGTTTTTATCACCTTAAATATAAAGTTTAGTTTTATACATTTTTATGATGATTTTGATTCAATGAGACAAATGTTTTTATAAAGTTTTATTCACACTGAATTATAATAAATGTTTTTGCACTAGACACAAACGCACAATCATGTCCTGCCAAATGTGTGCCAGATGCCCTCCCTGTGTGTCTCTAGTTCATAGTTCTGTCTTTTTGTCGATTTTTCTGATTTCAATCATAAACTTTAAACAGAATCTTATTTTTAAATCTTTCTATTTATACTTTTCTTCTTAAATCATGTCGCTCTGAATGTGGATTTAAAAATGTGTAAAATAAACGTCCATAATCATAACAGAAAAGAGACTTTGGTTTTTAATCATTCTCTGAAGATTCCGGTGAAACTAAAAAGCTGCACACACACACACACACCCCTACACACACACAGGTGCACACACACACACACAGGTGCACACACACACAGAGGACACAGTCACACATTTGTATTGTCAGTTTAAAGTTTGTATTTGTTGAACAGGTTTAAATCTGATTCACATTAAAAACATTGAAGAGGCTCATGTGGTTCACAAGACGACAGAACATTACGGAACATTTCACACACGGATTTCAGGACATTTACTTCCATTTACTTATTTACTTCTATGGGGCATTGACTGTAACATGTCTCTCCTCTCTGTGCTCTCTGTGCTAAGCCCCTCCCCCTTCAGAGCACTATCACAACACAATCAGCTGCATCGCACTAATGAAACTACTGCACATTACATCAGGTTAGTCACACCATAGTGTACAGTTTGTAGCAGGAGGAGGAGAGAAGAGAGGGAGGGGAAGAGGAACCAGACTCACATTGAAATATTAAATATTGGAGTTTGTTCTGGACAAAGAGACGACACAGACACGGGTCACTGTGATTTTAACTTTAACTTTTTGTTTATAAAGAAAATAATATAAAAATCTGTAAACACAAAATAATCCTGAAGAAAAGCAGGATTTGTATCAAATTCAAAAGTTTTGTCCTGAACTCTACAACTCGTTACAGTGAAAGTAAAACCAGCTCTGGACCCTGTGACGCCACTCCACAGATCAGACCCGTCACCTGCATCACAGTGCCTCCTGCTGGGCGGGCGTCAGGAGGATTCTGTCCAAAGAAAAAACACAAATCTTCTAAAGTCTGAACTTAAACCAAAAGGTCGCCGGTTCAGTTCTCGCTCAGGTCCTTGTCTGGTGTCAGTCACAGGGAAGGCATCTGGCTTAAATCTATGTCATGTTTTTATATTTGTGTTCAGAAGATGATCTTGGAGGACTTGGACTCCTCTCCGTGGACCTGTCTCTCCATCTTCTCCTCGGGCTCCTCCTCCATCGCGTCCTTCTTCAGTATCGTCAGTGGCCACCAGAGCGCGCCCTCCCGCCTGACCGCGGGCCTGCCACAGCAGCAGGGGGCGCTGTCACCCGTGAGGAAGTACAGCAGCGCGTTGAGCCAGGCGTTACAGGACGCCAGTGGCCGCGTGACCTTATAACAGATGGACACGGCGCGAATGGCGCCGCAGTCCCCGACCTTTGACCTCTTCAGGAGCAGGAAGAGCGTCCGCGTCACGTGGAACGGCAGGAAGCAGAGCGCGAACAACAGCGTGATGGTCACGATGGTTTTGATGGACTTCCTGCGGCGGCGGATGTAGTGAGAATACTGCGACTCTGCGATGGACACAGACGTGCGCTCACGAGACACATCACTGGCTCCGCCCTCCTCCACCGACGAGGGTGGAGACCGCAGGGTCCGGAAGATGGTCCGTACGACCTGCGAGTAGCACCAGGCGATGACCACGAACGGCACGAAGAACCCGAGCAGGTGCAGCAGCACGCCGTATGGCACGTAGTCCGCAAACTCGCGGTCGATGGCATCGTCCCAACAGTTTAAGTACGGCTCCGATGAGTTTGGACGGGGCGATGTCTGCGGGGCTGGGGTCCGGTCCTGGTCCAGACCCTGGTTTAGACCCTGGTCCTGGTCTAGATCCTGGTTCAGACCCTGGTCCTGGCTCTGGGCGCGGGACAGGAGGCCCGTCTGAGCGAAGCGAAATATGGGACAAGTGAGAGCGAACACCACCACCCACACGAGGGCGCACACGAGCCGGACGGCACGTTTACTCTCCAGAGACATGGTCCTCATGGGGTGACAGATGCCCAGGTACCTGAGAGGAGAAGAAGAAGAAGAAGAAGAAGAAGAAGAGGTTTAGCATGTTCACCTGTGTCCCACTAGATGCACTGCTGTTTATTCACATTTAAAAGTGTGTTAGTTTTTAAAATAATTCACATTTCATGAACAGGATCTACAGTAAAAAATAAATAAATAAATAATCTGCTCTGTGATTGGTTCATTCAAACAGGCCGTGCTGTGATTGGCTGACATTACTGAGGTGCTCTGTGATTGGCTGACATTGCTGAGGTGCTCTGTGATTGGCTGCTTTTGTCTCACCTGTGCACGGAGATGCAGGTGAGGAAGAAGATGGAGCAGTAGAGGTTGAAGTAGAAGAGGAACCTGACGAGGCGACACATGAAGTCCCCAAACACCCAGCGGTCCCTCAGGACGTAGGAGTGGACGAGGAAGGGCAGGGACAGGCCGTACATCAGGTCGGTGCTCGCCAGGTTCACCATGTACGTGAGCGACGTGGTCCACCGCCGCCTCACCCGACACGAGCGCGCCAACACCACCGAGTTCAGCGTCAGCGAGAACACGAAGGTCAGAGAGTAGCACACGGGCAGGAACACGTACTTATACGACTCATCGATGCTGCAGGGGCGCGCCGAGGCCACCAGGGGGCCGGCCGACAGGTTAGACGCTCGCCGCACAGAGGACATGTTTAGGAACGCCACGATTCAAAAGTCCGGCTTCGATCTGGCTCCCGTTCCGACGTTCAAGTGCTCTCAATTCCAGGATGTGGGATTGTGAAGTAAGACCATAAGTCTAGAATATTTTAGCTCTCAACTATTCAGCCATTTTTATTTTATTTTATTTTATTTTTTACCAAATATTGATACTTTGCTAACTGGAGGCACTGCTCTGTCTGAGGCTTTGTTCGTCTTTTCTATTTTAACACAATCTGACCAAAGGGAGGTAGTTTAGCTGGAACTACAACAGGTGAGCTGATTTGTGCGGTTAAACAAGTCCCTCTCAAATAACATTACCGTCACAAGCTAGCTAGCATTAGCATTAGCCAACAGTTTTTTTTCCTATGAGTGAGTCCTGACAGTTCTTTTTGTCTTCATCAAAGTAAAAGTGTCGTGTGATAAAGGCGTTTGTCTCCTAAATGGTTTTGTAAAATTGTTCTCGGGTTTGTGAAATGTCCAAAGAAACTATTAAAAAAATATTCCATTTGGTTTTAAATCAGATTCCCCCCGAGGTCAGTGCACCGCTGTTTGGGAACCACTGCTGAGACGAGAGTTAAGAGAAGAGAATTCATGATGTGTGACTAGCTCTGGGGTTAGCTCTGGGGTTAGCTCTGAGGTTAGCTCTGGGGTTAGCTCTGAGGTTAGCTCTGAGGTTAGCTCTGAGGTTAGCTCTGGGGTTAGCTCTGGGGTTAGCTCTGAGGTTAGCTCTGAGGTTAGCTCTGGGGTTAGCTCTGAGGTTAGCTCTGAGGTTAGCTCTGAGGTTAGCTCTGGGGTTAGCTCTGAGGTTAGCTCTGAGGTTAGCTCTGGGGTTAGCTCTGGGGTTAGCTCTGGGGTTAGCTCTGGGGTTAGCTCTGGGGTTAGCTCTGAGGTTAGCTCTGAGGTTAGCTCTGGGGTTAGCTCTGGGGTTAGCTCTGGGGTTAGCTCTGGGGTTAGCTCTGGCGTTAGCTCTGGGGTTAGCTCTGGGGTTAGCTCTGAGGTTAGCTCTGAGGTTAGCTCTGGGGTTAGCTCTGGGGTTAGCTCTGGGGTTAGCTCTGGGGTTAGCTCTGGCGTTAGCTCTGGGGTTAGCTCTGGGGTTAGCTCTGGGGTTAGCTCTGGCGTTAGCTCTGAGGTTAGCTCTGGGGTTAGCTCTGAGGTTAGCTCTGAGGTTAGCTCTGGGGTTAGCTCTGAGGTTAGCTCTGAGGTTAGCTCTGAGGTTAGCTCTGAGGTTAGCTCTGAGGTTAGCTCTGGGGTTAGCTCTGAGGTTAGCTCTGAGGTTAGCTCTGGGGTTAGCTCTGGGGTCAGCTCTGGGATGTCCAGAAAAAAATCCAAAAGTCCGTTTGAGAATTCCACGTCATGATCCAGGTTTGTGGAGCAAAGTCAGAGTCTGAATCCATTTTTCTGAAATGAAAAAAAAAAAAAAAAAAAAAATTATGAGTTTATAAAGATAAACAAATAAAATCTTCCACAATTTTATGTAGGACTAAACCTGGACTAAACCAAAACTAAACCTGGACTAAACCAGGATTAAACCTGAACTAAACTTGGACTAAACCTGTACTAAACCTGGACTAAACCTGGACTAAACCAGGACTAAACCTGGACTAAACTTGGACTAAACCTGGACTAAACCTGGACTAAACCAGGATTAAACCTGCACTAAACTTGGACTAAACCTGTACTAAACCTGGACTAAACCTGGACTAAACCAGGACTAAACCTGGACTAAACTTGGACTAAACCTGGACTAAACCTGAACTAAACCAGGATTAAACCAGGACTAAACCTGAACTAAACCTGGACTAAACCTGGACTAAACCTGGACTAAACTTGGACTAAACCTGGACTAAACCTGGAGTAAACCTGGACTAAACCTGAACTAAACCTGGACTAAACCTGGACTAAACCTGGACTAAACCTGAACTAAACCTGGACTAAACCTGGACTAAACCTGGACTAAACCTGGACTAAACTTGGACTAAACCTGAACTAAACCAGGATTAAACCTGTATTAAACCTGGACTAAACCGGGACTAAACCTGGACTAAACCAGGACTGAACCAAGACTAAACCTGGACTAAACCGGGACTAAACCGGGACTAAACCAGGACTAAACCAGGACTGAACCAAGACTAAACCTGGACTAAACCGGGACTGAACCTGGACTAAACCAGGACTAAACCTGGACTAAACCTGGACTAAACCAGGACTAAAACAGGACTAAATCCTGTGTTTTTCTTGATGACTTAGTTCCGTTGGTTTTGCTGATGCAGATGTTCTGGTTCATCGACTTTGTCTCAATCATTAACTGAAGCTTCCTCAGACTTCAACATGTCATGCAAATAACCCAGATGCCCTCCCATCCTCCTGTGTCCCTGAATTAAGCTAAACCAGGACAATGCACAGACTTAAATTTAAACCAGAACTAAACCAATAGACCCAAAGATTAACCAGTTCTGAACCAGGACTAAACCAGAACTAAACCAGAACTAAACCAGGACTAAACCAGAACTAAACCAGAACTAAACCAGGACTAAACCAGAACTGGTCCAAGTCCATTATATTTGTTTTGATTTAGTTAGGATAAGTTCTTACCATTTCTCAGTGTTCTCTGGTTTGTGTCATTCCAGGATAGTCCGGTTTAGATCCCGGGCTGGTCCTGGTATTGGTCCTGATCTGAGTCCTGATCCCAGACTCACTAAATCCTGGTTTAGTCCGACCTTCAGATCCTGTGAATAATTTATGAAGCTCATTCAAAACAGCACCCAATGAAACCTAAGACAAGACTGCAGTGTCCCCAAGTCCCGCCCACTACGACCACTGTCACACACCCACACACCCACACACCCCTACACACACATGTACACACACATGTGTACACACACACGTACACACACACACACCCACACCCACCTACAGACACACACACACCCCTACACACACACACACACCCACACCTACAGACACACACACCCCTACAGACACACACATGTACACCCCCACACACATGTACACACACACATGTGTACACACATGCACACACACATGCACACACATGTACACACCCACGTGTGTACACACATGTACAGACACACCCCCATGTACACACACATGTACACACACATATACACACACACACATGTACAGGGGTAAAAAGCTCATTCACATGAGAGGACCTCGGAGTAGAGCTGCTGCTCCTCCACATGGAGAGGATCTGTTCAAGAGAGACTCACTGAGACTCAGAGACTCACAGAGACTCACAGAGACTCACTGAGACTCAGAGACTCACTGAGACTCAGAGACTCACAGAGACTCACTGAGACTCACTGAGACTCACGTGACGGGCCGCAGCTGGAGACTGTCCTGGCGCTCGCGCTCAGTCCCTCTGTCCTCCGGGAGGGGGCGGTAATGCGCTCCATTGTTTATCATCATCCACACCACAGAGGAAGAGCGCACCACTGTCTCCGCATCTGCAGCGCGCCGCGTCCTCCTCCGGTGTCTCTGGTCTGTCTCTGTCCCGGTGTCGTCTCCCGGAGCATCCACCCGCCGCCAGCTGCTCCCGGGGCCTGGACGCCTCCTCCCCGGCTCTTCCTCCTCCTCTCCCCGGGCCTGGGCGCATCCTCCCCGGCTCTTCCTCCTCCTCTCCCCGGGCCTGGGCGCATCCTCCCCGGCTCTTGTGGCTGTCCTCCCCGGGCTTCAGCGCCTCCTCCGCGGTCATGGTGCAGGAGATGGAGTCTCAGTGCGAGTACCTCATGTACTTCCCTGCGGTGCCGCTCAGTGAGCTGAGTGACCCGGCGCGGTACCGGAGCCTGCCCCGGCGCAGTCACCTGTATCTGGGGGAGACCGTGCGCTTCCTGCTGGTGCTGCGCTGCCGGGACTCACGTAAGTACGGCCCCTACCGGCTCTGAACGGCTCTGTTTGAGTATTTATCCCGGTTTGGCCCTGGTTTGATTAATAAAGATGCACTGGGCTGTCTGTAAACACACATGGTTTTGGCCCGGTTCGGCTCGGTTTGGCTCATGCTGCTCTGGTCTGTGCTCGTGTGCCTCGTGCTTCTGGCCCAGTTTAGCCTGGTTCAGTCTGGGTTTAGGCTCATTTCGGTTTAGTGTTTGTTTTGACGTGTCTGTTTGTTTTTGTGCATCACGCGCCTGCGCAGAGGCGCCTCCAGGGGGCGCCACGCGGTAATACCGCTCAATGACGTCATTACACGTTTATAACACATTTATTATTCACATCCTGGTCTAGTCCAGGTCCAGTCCTGGTCTAGTCCTGGTCTAGTCCAGGTCCAGTCCTGGTCTAGTCCTGGTCTAGTCCAGGTCCAGTCCTGGTCCAGTCCTGGTTTAGTCCTGGTCCAGTCCTGGTCCTGGTCTAGTCCAGGTCCAGTCCTGGTCCAGTCCTGGTCCAGTCCTGGTCTAGTCCTGGTCTAGTCCTGGTCCTGGTCTAGTCCTGGTCCTGGTCTAGTCCAGGTCCAGTCCTGGTCCAGTCCTGGTCCAGTCCTGGTCTAGTCCTGGTCCAGTCCTGGTCTAGTCCAGGTCCAGTCCTGGTCCAGTCCTGGTCTAGTCCAGGTCTAGTCCAGGTCCAGTCCTGGTCCTGGTCTAGTCCAGGTCCAGTCCTGGTCTAGTCCTGGTCTAGTCCTGGTCTAGTCCTGGTCTAGTCCTGGTCCTGGTCTAGTCCTGGTCCTGGTCTAGTCCTGGTCTAGTCCTGGTCTAATCCTTGTCCAGTCCTGGTCCAGTCCTGGTCTAGTCCTGGTCCAGTCCTGGTCTAACCCTCTGTCTCTGGTGCAGGTCTGTCCGAGTCCACAGAGTCGGGATCGTGGAGAGATCTGGCGTCCTCGCTGTGTGCCGTGGCGAGCGTCTCCCCCGGCGACAGCTCCCGTCACCGCAATAACCAGCATCACCACGGCGACGAGCAGGACGACTACATGGCGGCGGCGGAGGCGGCCATCGCGGCGCTGGGCAGCAGAGTGGACTCACGGTGCCGCAGCTTCAGGGACTGTAAACCTCTGATCATTCACACGTCCAGAGGACACAGGAGGGCCAACATACAGGTACTGACGGGACGGGGACGGGACGGGACGGGAAAGGAACGGGACCGGGACGGGACGGGAAAGGGACGGGAAAGGGACGGGACGGGACCGGGTCTAAACCAGGTCTAAACCTGCTCTCTGTTCCAGTCTCCTCTGGATGAGCCTGTCGTTCTCTCTGATGAGGTCATCTTTCCTCTGACCGTGTCTCTGGACAAACTCCCGGTCACTACACTCAAAGTCAAGGTACAAATACTACAAATATACAAATACTACAAATATACAAATACTACAAATATACAAATACTACAAATATACAGATACTACAGATACTACTATTACTACTATTTCTACATTTGACACCCTCTTCTCCTCCTCTCTTCCTCTCCTGTCCTCCTCTTTTCCTCTTCTCTTCTCCTCCTCTTCCTCTCTCCTTTTCTTCCTCTCTCGTCTTCTCCTCTCCTCTTTTCCTCCTCTCTCCTCCTCTTTCCTCTCTCCTCCTCTCTCCTCTCTCCTCCCCTCCTCCCCTCCTCTCTCCTCTCCTCCTCTCTCCTCCTCCCCTCCTCTCTCCTCTCCTCTCCTCTCTCCTCCTCCTCCTCCCCTCCTCTCTCCTCTCTCCTCTCCTCCTCTCTCCTCTCTCCTCCTCTCTCCTCTTTTCCTCCCCTCTCCTCCTCTCCTCTCTCCTCGTCTCTCCTCTCCTCCTCTCTCCTCCCCTCCTCTCCTCTCCCCTCCCCTACTCTCTCCTCCCCTCCTCCTCCTCCCTCCTCCTCTCCTCTCTCCCCTCTCCTCTCTCCTCGTCTCTCCTCTCCTCCTCTCTCCTCCTCCTCTCTCCTCCTCCTCTCCCCTCCTCTCTCCTCCTCCCCTCCTCTCTCCTCTCCTCCTCCTCCTCTCCCCTCCTCTCTCCTCCTCCTCCTCTCCCCTCCTCTCTCCTCCTCTCTCCTCCCCTCCTCTCTCTCCTCTCTCCTCTCTCCTCTCCTCCTCCTCCTCTCTGTCAGGTGATGGTGACCGTGTGGAAGAGGGAGCAGGACAAAGCGGAGGTGCAGGAGCTGGGTTATCTGTCTGTTCTCCAGCAGAGGGCGCCGGTGCACACGTTCAGACACGACCTCAACACGTTCAAAGCCCAAGGTACAAGAAGAAAAAAATAAAAATAAAATAAAACATGGACCAACGTGTTCAGCGGCCATTTTGAGTCGTACCATAGACTGGACATAGCTAACCTGCTAGCCACGTTTCAAACAGGAAGTGACCATGGACGCACTTCCTGCTCCATCGACTCTCATCATTCTGGTCTTAAATGTTCGTATTAACCCTCTACATGATCCTGGGGTTTTTATTTCACTTTTGTGTCTGTAAATCAACATATGAACATTAATAACAGACAAATCAGGTCCTTCTGTCCCCGAGGTCGCTCCTGTTAGCGTTAGCAACAGGTTTGATTGACAGCGTCGCTCTGCGCTAAACCAATCTGTGTTTTTTACCTGGACCTTTAAAGGAGTAAAGACATTATAAAAAACAGCACGTTCTCCAAAATGCTCCAAAAATCACAGTTTAGAACCTGAAAGAACCTGCAGGAACCAGGATGGACCTGACCCCGGGACGTTTAATCTTTTTAATCTTTTCAGTTTCAGACGTCACATTCTGGTGTTTTCTTCTCCTGATGTGTCTCACTGTTAAAGGCTCCTCAGAGTCACATGACGCTCAGACGTGACCAACACTTTGAAAATGTGTTTAGTCACAGACGCTGAAGGATTAAATCTGTTTGGTGACACAGTCTGTACACGGGCCAATCAGAGTACTGTGTTCTGAATACTCTGAATACTCTGAATACTCTGAATACTCTGAATACTTTTACAGTCACAGTATATTATAGTGTAAAAACCTATAAAAACATTTACAGTTTTATTTTTGTTGCTCTTCTGCCTCTTTTATGTTTAATTAGAGACAAGAATCGCACATGTCGAGCTGCGTTAATCGAAGAATTTTAGAAAACTGTAGTGTGAAAACCCACAGACTGAGAAAGTGGCTCATCGAGGCTGGAGCCACTAATCTGGAGCCAAACTGTGAGTATCATAGCAACCAAAGAGCCAATCAGGAGCGAGGCTGTTGAAGGTAACGCCTCTTTCTGCACCGCTGGTTTAGCAGAGAGTGAGCGCTTAGCAACGCTGTCAATCAAACCTGTTGCTAACGCTAACAGGAGCGACCTCGGGGAAAGAAGGACCTGATTTGTCTGTTATTAATGTTCAGATCTTGATTTACAGACACAATAGTGAAATAAAAACCCCAGGATCATGTAGAGGGTTAATACGAACATTTAAGACCAGAATGAGTCTGAAGCAGCAGAGACAGAGAGGAGACAGTTTTTACATAGAAAGTGAATTGGAGCCAGAGTCGATGAGGTCATGATCACTTCCTGTTTGGAACGCGGCGGCTGCAGGTCAGTTATGTCATTTCTATACACACAGTCTATGGTAAAATAAAAATCCTTCTGAAACAGTTTCATAAACATCATGAGCTTGAATCAGATGAAGAACATGATCTACACTTTTCACCTCAAACTTTAACTTCATTTTATGATGAAAATATTGATCTTTGTGTGTGACCTTGTCTCTTTGTGTCAGTGAGTACGACTCTGAGCGTGCTCCCTCCTCCCACTGTGCGCTGCAAACAGATGACTGTGTCAGGGCGCCACCTCGCTGTGCTCAAAGGTACTGCACCATTAAACCTCTAGTGCGTAGTCCTGGTTTAGTCCAGGTTTAGTCCTGGTTTAGTCCTGGTTTAGTCCTGGTGTAGACCTGGTTTAGTCCTGGTTTAGACCTGGTTTAATCCTGGTTTAGTCCTGGTTTAATCCTGGTTTAGTCCAGGTTTAGTCCTGGTTCAGTCCTGGTTCTGACCTGGTTCTGACCCGGTTTTGTCTTCACAGTTCTAAACGAGTGCTCTCAGGAGGAGCTGAGGATTCGGGATGTGAAGATACTTCCAAACTTAAATGCGTCGTATTTACCCATGATGCCTGACGGCTCCGTGCTGCTCGTCGACAACGTCTGGTGAGTCTGATTTAGTTTACGTGCACGCCCACTGTGACACGCCCACTGTGACACGCCCACTGTGACACGTCGACTGTGACACGCCCACTGTGACACGCCCACCGTGACACGCCCACAGTGACACGCCCACAGTGACACGCCCACTGTGACACGCCCACTGTGACACGCCCACTGTGACACGCCCACCGTGACACGCCCACAGTGACACGCCCACAGTGACACGCCGACTGTGACACGCCCACTGTGACACGCCCACCGTGACACGCCCACAGTGACACGCCCACAGTGACACGCCCACAGTGACACGCCCACTGTGACACGCCCACTGTGACACGCCGACTGTGACACGCCCACTGTGACACGCCCACTGTGACACGCCCACCGTGACACGCCCACTGTGACACGCCCACCGTGACACGCCCACTGTGACACGCCCACTGTGACGTACACACTTCCTTGTCCAGTTTTATTTTCTTTATCGCTGATACTCGTAGGATTCTGTAGCGTCCCGTTGTGCAGCTGTCCACAGGGGGCGCTGCAGCGGCGCTTTGTTATGATGATGTTTACGGCGACGTCAGCTCCACTGGACTCCACAGTTTTCTAACGCAGAAATGAGCAGAGTTAGTTTCTGGAGAGTTTGACTTTTTGAATAACTATCTGTGGTGTTGTTTCAGTCACCAGTCGGGGGAGGTGGGCATGGGCTCCTTCTCTCGTGTGGACACTCCCTCCGGAAGATTACCCAGCATGCTCAGCGCGCTGGAGGAGCACGACTTCCTGTTTCAGCTCCACCTCAACGACACCAATCAGGAAGAGTCCACAGAGGTACAAGAACGGGTTCAGTCCTGGTTTAGTCCTGGTTTAGACCATGTTTAGACTTCGTTTAGACCTTGTTTGGACCTCGTTTAGACCTCGTTTAGACTTCGTTTAGACCTCATTTAGACCTCGTTTAGACTTTGTTTAGACCTCGTTAGACCTCGTTAGACCTTGTTTAGACTTCGTTTAGACCTTGTTTAGACCTCGTTTAGACCTTGTTTAGACTTCGTTTAGACCTTGTTTAGGCCTCATTTGGACCTCGTTTTCGTCTCCTCAGGGTCTGGAGGTTCCTCTCGTTGCTGTGATCCAATGGTCCACTCCCAAAATGCCGTTCACCAACTGCATCTACACACATTACAGGTGAGAAATCCAGTTTTCCCCTACCCCCTATGCCCGCCCACTGCTCTGTGCTCACTGTGGTTATCTCCGAGTTGCACAGGTAGAGTCCAAAAACATCACAAAGACTTTTTAAGCATAATAATAAGAATAAAAAAAAACATAAATCCAAATCATCTGCTTGTTTGAAACGTCACAAGAGGCGGAGCTTATGAAACAGGAAGTGACTGGAGCAGCAGAAGAAGAAGTACTCATCTCCTGAACTTAAGTAAAAGTACAGATTCTGCTCTTAAATGTACTGAAGTAAAAAGTACGCACTAACGCAAGTAAAATGTACTCAAGTAAAGTACAGATATCTAACTTATGTATTTAAGTACTTTACTACTTTTACTTCATTACTTCCACCGCGGTTATTAAGTCGTTTTAAATAAAGATTGTGGCTTATAAAGAACGACGTGTGTAACGAGGATGTGTGTTTCTGTACAACGCTAAAGGAACGTGAAGCTCCGCCCCCATGAAGAAAGACGTTTCCACAGACGAGACGAAGCAAAACATGTTTGTGAAACGTCTGTGGTTAAAACGAACTTACAAAACTTTTGTCTCCAAAACAAGATGCAAAAACACCTCAGATATTTACATAACCTCAAGTCCTGGTTTAGACCTGGTTCAGTCCTGGTTTAGACCTGGTTTAGTTCTGGTTTAGTTCTGGTTTAGTCCTGGTTTAGTCCTGGTTTAGACCTGGTTTAGTCCTGGTTTAGTTCTGGTTTAGTCCTGGTTTAGTTCTGGTTTAGTCCTGGTTTAGTTCTGGTTCAGTCCTGGTTTAGTCCTGGTTTAGTCCACATGTTGACTCTTTGTCTTTGGCAGGTTACCGAGTATCCGTCTGGACCAGCCTCGTTTCGTGATGACTGCTTCCTGTCCACGCACCGTCAGGGTCAAAGAGCACTTCCGGGTCAGATACGTCCTGCTCAACAACCTGCAGGACTTCCTCGCCGTCAGGCTGGTGTGGACGCCGGAGGGTAAGGGTCAAAGGTCATAGGGTCCTGTATCTATGATAAGAACTGGATAAGAGCACAGTGTAACAGAGGGTTAGGGTTAGTCTACCTGACCTCTGACCTCTGACCTCTGACCTGTGACCTGACCATAGAGCGCAGTGTATTTTGTTGTGAATTCAAACTTAACCTCCGCTCCAGCAGCCCGCGCTCTGATTGGTCGGAGCTGATCACATGGTGCACACACATGTAATGACACGGGCCCCTGAAAACAACGCGCCGCCATCTTTGTTTCATGTTCAGATCTGATTCTGTTTCCACGGCAACAGGCTAAACGTCAACATTAATCCAAAATGTGACGTAAAATGGAGGTTTTCAAGATGATCCCTCCCTCTCTCCTCTCCTCCTCTCCTCCTCTCATCCTCTCATCCCTCTCTCTCTCTTTCAGCTCGTGGCTCAGATGACCCCTCCCTCTCCTCGGTCGTATGTCTCTCTCCGCTCTCTAACCTCGGTCACTGCAGAAAAGGAAGTACTCTCTCCTTCAGCGTCGGCTTCCAGATACTCCGACCAGGACTGTACGAGGTGAGCGCCCCCTGCAGGACATTCTCAGACAGACAGTTTTAAATTAGACCTGTTGTTGTGCTTGTGTCTTTATGGTTCTCATCTCTGTGGATCATTTTGTTATATTTTACACATTTTAAATCAAATATTCATCTAAAACCACTTAAAAGAAACAAATCCTCTGACTTTCTCCGTTTTCTCCGAAAACTGTGGCGTTCAGTGGAGCTGACGTCGCCGTAAACGTTGTCACAACAAAGCGCCGCTGTAGCGCCCCCTGTGGACAGAGTCAGTTTTGTTGTTTGTTTCTTTAGGTTTGTCTCATTTTCCTGTTTCTTTTTCTCTTTTAGTTGAGTCAACACATGAAACTAAAGCTGCAGTTCACCGCCTCAGTGTCCAACCCTCCTCCAGACGCCAGACCGCTGTCCCGTAAGCACCTGCACCTGTCTACACCTGTCTGTGTACTGTGTACTGTGTACTGTGTACTGTGTACTGTGTACTGTGTACTGTATACTGTGTACTGTGTACTGTGTACTGTGTACTGTGTACTGTATACTGTGTACTGTGTACTGTATAGGCAAAGCAAGTTTATTTGTATAGCACAATTTGTACACAAAGTAATTTTTAGTGCTTTACAAATATGTGTATAAGTATTTATGTATATAAACTCTGTATACTCCATGTACACGTGTGTCTCAGGGAAGAACAGTCCTTCGTCTCCGGCTGTGAGGGACCTGCTGGACCGACATCAGGCCAGTTTAGGACGCTCCCAGTCCTTCTCCCACCAGCAGCCCTCCAGATCACATATCATGAGGTACTACTACTACTGCAAATACTACTACAGATACTGCTACTACCACCAGCAGCCCTCCAGATCACACATTATGAAGTAAATACTGCCAGTACTACATGTGTACTACACGAGTACTACACGTGTAGTACACGTGTACTACACGTGTACTACACGTGTACTACACGTGTAGTACACGTGTAGTACACGTGTACTGTGTATGTGCTGCTCACTGAGGATCCTTTAGACTCAGCAGCAGTGAAAATATCAGCCTCAAAACACAGACACCTCCTTTCCACCAGAGGGCGCCTCTGTCTCCCTCTAGTGTCCCCTCTGACCCTCTGTCTCCCTCTAGTGTCCCCTCTGTCTCCCTCTAGTGTCCCCTCTGTCTCCCTCTAGTGTCCCCTCTGACCCTCTGTCTCCCTCTAGTGTCCCCTCTGTCTCCCTCTAGTGTCCCCTCTGACCCTCTGTCTCCCTCTAGTGTCCCCACTGACCCTCTGTCTCTCTCTAGTGTCCCCTGTGTCTCCCTCTAGTGTCCCCTCTGACCCTCTGTCTCCCTCTAGTGTCCCCTCTGTCTCCCTCTAGTGTCCCCTCTGTCTCCCTCTAGTGTCCCCTCTGTCTCCCTCTAGTGTCCCCTCTGACCCTCTGTCTCCCTCTAGTGTCCCCGCTGACCCTCTGTCTCTCTCTAGTGTCCCCTCTGTCTCCCTCTAGTGTCCCCTCTGACCCTCTGTCAACCTCTAGTGTCCCCTCTGTCTCCCTCTAGTGTCCCCTCTGACCCTCTGTCTCCCTCTAGTGTCCCCTCTGACCCTTTGTCTCTCTGCAGGACGGGCAGTGCCATGGAGCGGCGGGCCATCACCCCCCCTGTGGGCTCACCCGTCGGGCGCTCCCTCTACCTGCCCCCCCCTGAACGCACCGTCCTCTCCCTGGACAAGATCGCCAAGAGAGAGTGTAAGGTGCTGGTGCTGGACGCAGCCGCTTAGAGGAGACGAGGAGACGAGGAGCCAGGAGACGAGGAGCCAGGAGACGAGGAGACGAGGAGATGAGGAGGCAAGGAGACGAGGAGCCAGGAGACGAGGAGACGAGGTGCCAAGAGAGAGTGTCAGGTGCTGGTGCTGGACACATCCACTTAAGAGGAGGAGAGAGGAGAGAAGGAGACAAGGAGAAAGGAGATGAGAGCAGAGGAGACAAGGAAAGAGGAGACGTTCCGGGTCATCTGAACAGCGCCCTGTATCCATGTAGCGTCTGGTTTGCTTCATTTTGGCCAGAAACTCCACAAAAATGTAGAATTTATTTAAAAACAAAAGCGTTTTTGAATGTAAATATCTCAAAATGGCGGCGCGTCTGTGACTACTGCTTATTACTGCTGTTACAACTGAAGCCAACCTGGAATCGAACCCACAACCCTCTGGTTCTGAGGCGTGTGGAGGAGCCTGGGCCAAACGCATCAAACCGGCTTAAACTTGAATATTTAACATTTTAATGTATTTATTTGGTGTGAACTACTGAAGCGGCGCTGTGAAGGGTCAGAAACGTCCTCATGAGGCGCACAGGGTCAGATTTTTATTTATTTATTTAATTTTAATTTAAGCTGAAAAGTCTTAAACCGAGTCCAAAAGTTTCCCTGTTCCCAGCGCAGTCTCACAAACCCAATCGAACCCAAAACCCTCTGGTTGTGACTCCACTGAATGTAAACACGCCTGTACAGTCACAGATGCTAATGCTGTTAAGCTAGCAGTATCAACCAGTGGACTGTAGGTGGCGCTGTAAGTTTGTTGTTTTTATCCTAAGACATGTTGGAAAAGGGAGACAACCGAATCTGCAAAATGTACTTTTCAGAGCTTTTAACCAGGGATGAGTGATATATATCGGTTCCCGTATCGGTATCGGCTGATATCAATACCTGATGCCGATTTTTTTCGCACTCCCGTTCTCTTCCCTTTTCGAATAGAAGAGCGTTTTATGTTTGTGACACAGACTGTGTAAAGAAGTGACTGAGCAAGTGAGAAGTTCATCGTGGCTAACAGGTGTAGCGGCTAATGTGGAGCTAAGTTCCATATTTGGAAGTCCGACCGCGAGTATCCTAGCAACCACTGAACCAATCCAGAGCGAGGCTGTTGAAGGTAACGCCCCTTCCCGCCCACACCGCTGGTTTAGCAGGGAGCGGGCGCTTAGCAACGCTGTCAATCAAACCTGTTGCTAACGCTAACAGACACAATAGTGAAATAAAAACCCCAGGATCATGTAGAGGGTTAATACGAACATTTAAGACCAAAATGACAAACAGGAAGTGCGCCCATGATCACTTCCTGTTTGTAACGCCGCGGCTAGCAGGTTAGCTACGTCCATTTATATAAACAGTCTGTGGTACGTGACACAAACAGATAACTTGTTTCTTTAAATCCAGATAAATAAGTGAAACGTTTATGTTTGAGTTTAATCTTTAATCGCTTATTTTCAAGACACCATTTTGTCGATCTGCTCCCATTTTCACCTCGACCCGGTTGTATTTTGTTAGTCATGATGCTCGTAGGGTTTGTAAAATGATGGTCACTTATTTCAAACTGCTGAGGTTCACTGACCCACTTTTAAAACGTGTATTTATTACTGTGTCTGTAACATTTCCTGTTTTAACTTATTCCTTTGTCTCTGTTTACAAAAGTCTCATGTTGTACTGTGAAGATCATTTTGCCTTAAGTTTCACATTCCGTCCTTTTATTTCACGTCAAAGCTGGAGTTTTATTTAAGTTTAAAGAGGAGGTATTCTGCAAAATGTACCGTCTTTCCCTCATCAAAAACATGTCTGTACGAGGCTCCGCCCACAAGCCTACATCACCCATGCTCCCACACAACAACTCTCCATAAATATACAAAAACATGATACAAAACTGTAGACTATGACTTCACAAACCTGATGTGATGTGCAGTAGTTTCATTAGTGGGATGCTCTGAAGGGGGAGGGGCTTAGCACAGAGAGCAAATTTAGGGGGAACAATAAAACATGTTAATATGTTGTAGCAGTAAATGCCCCTCTTTAAAGTTTAATATTGTTTTTTTTGTGCAGTTGTTTAAATCGTTCCTCAGTCTCACCACTTGATGGCGCCACTTCACTGAAAGTATTTGCCAAAAGTTTAAGCTCAGTAATTGTAGTTTTTGCTGTAACTGTAAAAATGAAGGACGATAGAACTCAAAGTATTAGAAGCTAAAATAGAGTCCTCAACAAGACCTGATTTAGTCCTGGTTCAGACCGGGTTTAGACCAGGTTCAGACCAGGTTCAGACCGGGTTTAGACCAGGTTCAGACCAGGTTCAGACCCGGTTTAGACCAGGTTCAGACCAGTTTTAGACCAGGTTCAGACCAGGTTCAGACCCGTTTTAGACCAGGTTCAGACCAGGTTCAGACCCGTTTCAGACCAGGTTCAGACCAGGTTCAGACCCGTTTTAGACCAGGTTCAGACCAGGTTCAGACCAGGTTCAGACCAGGTTCAGACCCGGTTCAGACCAGGTTCAGACCCGGTTCAGACCCGTTTTAGACCAGGTTCAGACCAGGTTCAGACCCGTTTTAGACCAGGTTCAGACCAGGTTCAGACCCGTTTTAGACCAGGTTCAGACCAGGTTCAGACCAGGTTCAGACCAGGTTCAGACCAGGTTCAGACCAGGTTCAGACCCGGTTCAGACCCGGTTCAGACCAGGTTCAGACCCGGTTCAGACCCGTTTTAGACCAGGTTCAGACCAGGTTCAGACCCGTTTTAGACCAGGTTCAGACCAGGTTCAGACCCGTTTTAGACCAGGTTCAGACCAGGTTCAGACCAGGTTCAGACCAGGTTCAGACCAGGTTCAGACCAGGTTCAGACCCGTTTTAGACCAGGTTCAGACCAGGTTCAGACCAGGTTCAGACCAGGTTCAGACCCGGTTCAGACCCGGTTCAGACCAGGTTCAGACCCGGTTCAGACCAGGTTCAGGTCTCTTTGTGGACACAGTCTGAGTTTCACTGGATTCTTGAGCGTTTGAATGTTTTGTGTTGAAGTTTACACTGAAAATTAAAATGTAAATAATGAAACTGAATGTTCAAATAAAAGACAAACTAAAACATCTTTGTGCTGATTCATTAGTTTATTTTTTGTTTATGGAAGGGCATCTGACGGAGTTCATATGGCCACACTGTTCTCGATGCGCTCGGGGTCCAGGTAACTGTACGGAAACACGGCGCTCCGAGTGACGTCATCAGAAGCGGCCGTCAGCTTGGCGTTGCGGTGCGTGATGTCATCAGAAATGGACCTGAGCTCGTCCTGCACCTCCTCCATCAGCCTGCGGGGGGCGCCGGAGTGGAAGAGCGGCTCCCTGTATCTGCACAGAGGCGCCTGAGGAAGAACGAACGCCGTTATTTTTCGTTTATTCAAATATGAACTCGGTGTTAGTTCAGTGGTGTCTGCAGTTTCAAGTAGTTGGTGACATCAAGCAGCACTTCAAACATTACAAACACCCGGCTGCAGGGGCGGAGTTTGAAGTGCGGGTACCCGTTGGACCAATCACAGTGTTCCTGCTCCCATCCTCCCCCCTCACTGTCCCCTTTACTCCTCCAAACCCCGCCCCTCGTCCTCCCTCCTCGCTCTCCGCTGTTGGCTAATGCTAACGCTAATGCTAACTAGCTTGTGATGTTATTTGAGTGAATGATGACGTTTCTATCTGTGTCTTACGTAGTCTGCGCCGGGGGCGGAGAGCAGGGCGAGGCTGGTCAGGAGGCGCATGCTCGTGTTCACGTCCGGCAGAAACGACAGGAAGTCCTCCTCCGTCAGCTGACCTTTGACCTGCGGCGGCGGGCGCAGCAAACAGGGAGGAGTGTTCGGGATCCACAGAGCGAAGTCCAGCTGCGGAGACACAAGGTCGTGAGACGAGCGCTCCAACCCGACCCTGACCCTACAGCGCCCCCTGCTGTTTTACCTGGGAGAAGTTGACGGCGGCATGGAGGGCGGAGCTGCTGAATATCACCATGGTAACAAACTCCGACAGCTCGGCCTTGGACAGGAAACGCTGAGGGAAACCTGTGACGGGATTAGACAAGAGCGGTCAGGTGACTCTCGTGAAAACACAGTGAGTAGTTTTTATGTTGTTGTTGCCTGGAATGTTCCACAGTATCTCTTTAAATCTTTACGTTACGTTACTGGCTGAAACATTCCAAAACACTGACCGCTCTCCGGGGGGAGTCCGTGTTCGTAGATATCTCTGATCCAGCTCTGCAGCTCCGAGTCCTGCTCCACGTCCTCGTCTCCACGGTAACACAGGTCCAGCCAACCAATCACAAACCTGCAACACGTCACATGACAGTCCGGGTTTAGTCCTGGGTCAGCCTTGGTTTAGTCCTTGTTTAGTCCTGGTTTAGTCCTTGTTTAGTCCTGGTTTAGTCCGGGTTTAGTCCTGGTTTAGTCCTGGGTCAGCCTTGGTTTAGTCCTTGTTTAGTCCTGGTTTAGTCCTGGTTCAGCCTTGGTTTAGTCCTTGTTTAGTCCTGGTTTAGTCCTTGTTTAGTCCTGGTTTAGTCCTTGTTTAGTCCTGGTTTAGTCCAGGTTTAGTCCTGGTTTAGTCCAGGTTTAGTCCTTGTTTAGTCCTGGTTTAGTCCAGGTTTAGTCCTGGTTCAGCCTTGGTTTAGTCCTTGTTTAGTCCTGGTTTAGTCCTGGTTTAGTCCTGGTTTAGTCCTTGTTTAGTCCTGGTTTAGTCCAGGTTTAGTTCTGGTTCAGCCTTGGTTTAGTCCTTGTTTAGTCCTGGTTTAGTCCAGGTTTAGTCCTGGTTTAGTCCAGGTTTAGTCCTTGTTTAGTCCTGGTTTAGTCCAGGTTTAGTCCTGGTTCAGCCTTGGTTTAGTCCTTGTTTAGTCCTGGTTTAGTCCAGGTTTAGTCCAGGTTTAGTCCTGGTTTAGTCCAGGTTTAGTCCTGGTTCAGCCTTGGTTTAGTCCTGGTTTAGTCCTGGTTTAGTCCTGGTTTAGTCCTGGTTTAGTCCAGGTTTAGTCCTTGTTTAGTCCTGGTTTAGTCCTGGTTTAGTCCTGGTTTAGTCCAGGTTTAGTCCTGGTTTAGTCCAGGTTTAGTCCTGGTTCAGCCTTGGTTTAGTCCTTGTTTAGTCCTGGTTTAGTCCTGGTTTAGTCCTGCCTTACACACACTGACCTGAGGAGGGCGCTCCACACTCGGGGGGCGTCCTGGCCGTACAGACACTGGGGCAGGTCGTTGAGGCCGCGCTGCTCCACGTCCTGTGGGACACACAACGAACTGTACGAGAGACGATGGGACGACCGGGACAGGACCAGCGGGAGGGCATCCAGGCCACAGCCCACGGCCTGAAACACACGGAGAGATGATAAGAGCTGAGGAAGTCCTGGTCTAGTCCTGGTTCAGTCCTGGTCCAGTCCTGGTCCAGTCCTGGTCCAGTCCTGGTCCAGTCCTGGTCCAGACCTTGTCAAAGACTCCTCCTGAGTTCAGGAGAACAGTTCGAGCCTGGAGGTTGATCTGCAGCGACGTCCGAACGTGAGACATGAGCAGCTGGAACAGAGAAGATGAGACTTTAGATCCTCTGCATTTGACCCGTCCCTCTGTGTCTCTGGGTTTAACCTCAGTGGGACCATCTCCAGATTCTGAGCTCGTCTTGGGTGATGGAGTTAACCGGACACAGGGAGAACATGCAAACTCCACACAGAAAGAACACAGGACCTTCATGCTGTGAGAGTGTTAACCACTCTGCCACTGTAGTGTTTTTAAAGTGCTTGTCTGTTCACACATCGCTCCTGTCCAGAGACCTCCCGTTTAAAGAGGTCCACCCCAAACCCTGACCTCACCGTCTCAAACCTGAAGGGGATCTGCAACCTGGCCCCGCCCCTCTGTCACCTGGCCCCGCCCCTCTGTCACCTGGCCCCGCCCCCTGTCACGTTTTAGACCCACTGTGGCCCGAGTGTCGAAAAATGTGCCCATCTCTGGACTAGACGTATAGAAATCCTCTGGCGACTTGGATGAAGGTGGCGAGATACTGTGCGTGTGTTTGTACGTGTGCCCGCAGAGGGCGCTGTACCTGGTGTAAAGGGTGCACTGCCGGCAGCTGCCTGAGGGTGGCGACGGCGCACAGCTCAGAGATCATGTGCGTGCGCAGGAAGTGCGAGTCGAGCTGATGCACCTGGAAATCGGCCAGACGCAGCCACAGCTTCGCCATCAGCCAATCACAGCAGGGGTCAGAGGGCACGAAGACCGGGGTCAGGGGCCCAGGGGTCTGCTGCAGCTGAGGGACAGACCGGCACAGACCTGGTTTAGACCTGGTTTAGACCTGGTTTAGACCCGGTTTAGTCCTGGTTTAGTCCTGGTTTAGTCCTGGTTCAGTCCTGGTTTAGTCCTGGTTTAGTCCTGGTTTAGTCCTGGTTTAGTCCTGGTTCAGTCCTGGTTTAGTCCTGGTTTAGACCTGGTTTAGTCCTGGTTTAGTCCTGGTTTAGTCCTGGTTTAGACCTGGTTTAGTCCTGGTTTAGACCTTAGTCCTGTCTGTACGTCTTGGGGTTGTCAAAAGTTCTGAAAATCAAACACTCTTCCTTCTGTTCCTCCTCTTTCCTCTCCTCTCTCCTGTCTCTTTCTCCTCATTCTTTAACCTCCTTCCTCTCCCACTGATCCTCCCCTTTCTGCCTCTCCTCCTCCCTCCCTCACTCCCTCTCTCCTCTCTCCTCTCGTCTTTCCATCGTGTCATTCCTCAGTCTGGACTCTTGTACCTGTATGGCGATGGGCAGCAGCGCCCCCTGTGGGCTCAGGTGCAGCAGACACATTGGAGCGCTCAGGTGCGACGGCTTCCCATTGATCTGATTGGACGGAACTCCCTCCAGCACCGAGTAGTCCAAGAGGTAAAGACGCCCACTCTGCCACACACCGGGTTTAGTCCTGGTTTAGTCCTGGTTTAAAGCTGGTTTAGTCCTGGTTTAGTCCTGGTTTAGTACTGGTTTAGTCCTGGTTTAGTCCAAGTTTAGTCCTGGTTTAAAGCTGGTTTAGTCCTGGTTTAGTCCTGGTTTAGTCCTGGATTAGTACTGGTTTAGAGCTGGTTTAGTCCCGGTTTAGTCCTGGTTTAGTGCTGGTTTAGTATTGGTTTAGTCCTGGTTTAGTCTTGGTTTAGTCCTGGTTTAGTGCTGGTTTAGTATTGGTTTAGTCCTGGTTTAGTCCTGGATTAGTACTGGTTTAGAGCTGGTTTAGTCCTGGTTTAGTCCTGGTTTAGTGCTGGTTTAGTCCTGGTTTAGAGCTGGTTTAGTCCTGGTTTAGTCCTGGTTTAGTTCTGGTTTAGTCCTGGTTTAGTCCTGGTTTAGTCCTGGTTTAGTCCTGGTTTAGTCCTGGATTAGTACTGGTTTAGAGCTGGTTTAGTCCCGGTTTAGTCCTGGTTTAGTGCTGGTTTAGTATTGGTTTAGTCCTGGTTTAGTCTTGGTTTAGTCCTGGTTTAGTGCTGGTTTAGTATTGGTTTAGTCCTGGTTTAGTCCTGGATTAGTACTGGTTTAGAGCTGGTTTAGTCCTGGTTTAGTCCTGGTTTAGTGCTGGTTTAGTCCTGGTTTAGAGCTGGTTTAGTCCTGGTTTAGTCCTGGTTTAGTTCTGGTTTAGTCCTGGTTTAGTCCTGGTTTTCAGGTGAGAGGGAGGAGCCAAGTGGCAGTGGGCAGTTTAGATGTTCTAGATGTGAGGAGGAGGTGTCTGGGGAGAGGGGGGGGTCTCACCTGGAGCTCCTGCTGGAGGGAGGAGCCTGCAGGGAGGAAGGGGCGGAGCATGTCACTAGTGATTGACAGGTTGTGGGGGAGGGTCCAGATTCGTTTCAGGGCCAAAGGATTTGGACCAATCTGAGTCTGGAGCCCAAAGAACCAGTCGTCTCTCCAGTGAGTCTGAACCAGCTCTGAAATACAAGTACACAGAGTACTGCAAACGCACAAGTACACAGAGTACTGCAAACACACAAGTACACAGAGTACTGCAAACACACAAGTACACAGAGTACTGCAAACACACAAGTACACAGAGTACTGCAAACACACAAGTACACAGAGTACTGCAAACACTCTCACTCCAAAGACTGTGTACTCAGAGTACTGCAAATACTGTGTGTACTCCAGGTCAAGACTATGTTCTTCCCGCTGTGGAGAAAGATATTTCTGTTTTGACTTCATGTGTTTTGTCCATTCAGAGCCACCGTAGCTGCTTTATTGTTGCAGACTTTCAACAGTTCATTCATTTTCTCTGTTTAAGGCCTATAAACTTTCATTTGACTCCATGCAAACATCTGTCTGTGAGTATTGTAACGTTATAGCTCGCTCTATAAACTCATTTCAGGCCATTTAAGTTGATTTACAGAGTAGATTTGTACTAAAATAGAAGACGCTAATAGCGCAAGCATCTCTATGGGATTTTCCATTTATGTTAGCATGACGCTAATCAACCATTTTACACACGTTTTCATTAGTTGTAGCTGCCTTTAAGCTAATGTGCATATATTATATTATATTATAATAAACCAGTATATGTTGTTTTATGTAGCTCTGTATAATCTTTGTTTGGAATATAATATAATATAGAATTTTGATAGAAATATAAAACATGATTGTAATATATGAATATATTTTCTTTGTATGTTACAGTTTTACAATCTATTCTTCATTAAAAGTCCAAAACAGCGACAGGTTTCCTGATGTTTATTGGAGAAACTGTTCCCAAATAGACTGCAACATGCACAATGATGTGTACTTATACTACGATACTAATCCTGTTCAGACCTGGTTGTATGGGGTGGTTGTGTGGGGCGGTTGTATGGGGCGGTTGTGTGGGGTGGTTGTGTGGGGTGGTTGTATGGGGTGGTTGTATGGGGTGGTTGTATGGGGTGGTTG